>NC_046284.1:96007086-96053512 GCF_004115265.2 Rhinolophus ferrumequinum | reverse complement strand
CTGAGAGCTGGTTACAAGCACAATAGTCTTAAGCCCCACCGCAGACCTACTGAACCAGGATGTACATTTCACAGGACCCCAGGTGATGAATATGCACAGAGAGTTCTGAGAAGCACCCTTTAGCACTCTGGTTGTTACAGGGGCCTGCACTTTGGAATCACGTGGGGTGTCTGAAAATAACACCCATGCCTCCATTTTAATAACTCACTGGGCCATACCCCTGGGTAAGTACTGAACCAAACATCATAAAAACGTACTATAACTTCAACAACAAGTACAATTTTTAAAATAGTTGTTTTATTTTTCAATTAGTTGACATACAACATTATATTAGTTTTAGATAAACAACACAGTGATCAGACATTTACATAACTTACCAAGGGATCGCCCCAATAAATCTAGTACCCTTCTGATACAATACATAATTATTACCAAATTATTGACTATATTCCTTATGCTATAACTTACATCCCCATGACTCTTTGTAACTACCAATTTGTACTTCCTTATCGCCCCACCCCTTCACCCATCCCCCAACCCCTCCATCTGGCAACCATCCAAATGTTCTCTATATTATGTGTCTATTTCTGTTTTGTTTGGTCGTTTATTTAGGGAAAAATTATGGAACTTTCAAATATCCAAAGGACTTCATAACCTTTCATTTGATGTAATACACAGTCTCTCTCTCTCTCTCTCTCTGTCTCTCTCTCTCTCTCTGTCTCTCTCTCTCTCTCTCTCTCTCTCTCTCTCTCTCTCTCTCTCTCTCTCTCTGTCTCTCTCTCTCTCTCTCTCTCTCTCTCTCTCTCTCTCTCTCTCTCTCTCTCTCTCTCTCTCTCTCTCTCTCGCGCACACACACACACACACACACACACACACACACACATTCTTTCTCATTTTGTTTTATCACTAACTAATCTTATACCATGGGCTGTCAAACTATGGCTTGCATGGCAAATCAGACCCACTTCTGTTATTTTGCTTTTTAAAACTTTCTTAGACTTTTTCTTATAGAGCAGTTTTAGGTTGAGACTGACACTGAGAGGAAGGCACAGAGATTTCCCTTATACCCCAGCATCCACATGCCACACTCTATGCCACTGTGAACATGCAGTACCAGTGTGGTCAATTTGTTACAACTGATTCTACATTCATTAAACTACATTCATGCATCATAATCACCCAAAGACCATAGTTTTTTTAGGGTTCCCTCTTGGCATCCTACATTCTATGAATTTGGACAAATGTCTAATGATATGTATCCATTCTTACAGTACCATACAGGATCGTTTCAGTGCCTTAAAAGTGCCCTGTGCTCCACCGATTCTTCCTTCCTCCCCTCTGAAACTCTAGCAGTCACTGATCTTTGTTACTGTCTCCATATTTTAAAAATTGAGATATAATTGATGTACAACACTATTAATTTTGAAGTACATACATGATGATTCAATTTTTGTATATATGGTGAAATAATCACCATAGTAAGTCTTCTACTTTACATCCATCACCACACAGTTACCAATTTTTGTTCTTCCATAACAACTAAGATTTCCTCTCTTAGCAGCTTTGATACAGTATTATTAACTATAGTGACCATGCTATACATTACATCCCATGACTCCATTCTTATTTTATAACTGGAAGTTGGTACCTTTTGACCACCTTCAATCGTTTTGCCCACCCCTCTACCCTCCACCTCTGCAATGGCAACCACCGATCTATTCTTTGTAACAATGAGTACACTTTTGGAGGGGTATTTTGTTATCATTATTGATTTTTGTTTTTTAGATTCCACATATAAGTAAAATCATATGGTACATATTCGTCTTTCTCTGTCTGACATATTTCACTTAGCCTGATAACCTTGATGTGCATCCATGTTGTCCCAAATTGCAAGATTTCTTTCTTTCTATGGCTGAATAATGTTCCATTTTGTGTGTGTGTTTGTGTGTGGGGGTGTGTGTGTATCTAGTTCTATATCTAAATCTAGATCAAGATGTAGATATAGATATCACATTTTCTTTATCCATGAGTACAATGATAAACACTTAGGTTGCTTCCATGTCTTGGCTATCAAAAATAATACGGTAATGAACATGGGCGTGCATATATGTTTTCGAGTCACTGTTTTCAATCCTTCAGATAAATACCCACAAGTGGGATTGAAAGGTGATATGGTAGTTCTATTTTAAACTTTTTGAGTAATCTCCCACAGCCAATTTACATTCCCACCAATAGTGCACGAGGGTTCCCTTTTCTCCACATCCTGGCCTACACTTGTTCTTCCCTGTCATTTTGACAACAGGTGTGAGGGAATATCCTATGGTGCTTTTGAGTTGCATTTCCCTGATGGTTATTGACGTTGCATACCTTTTCATGTACCTGTTTGTCATCTGTATGTCTTCTTTGGAAAAATGTCTATTCAGATCCTCTGCCCAGTTTTCAATTGGATTGTTTGTTTTTCTCGTTGAGCTGTCTGACTTCTTCATATATTTTGGATAGTAACCCTTTGTCAGCTGTATGATTTGCAAACATTTTCTCGCATTCAATAGTTTGCCTTTTCATTTTGTTGTCGGTTTCCTATGCTGCGCAGAGCTTTTTAGTTTGATGTAGTCCCACTTGTTTATTTTTGCTTTTGTTTCCTTGGCTTTTGGTGTCAAATCCAAAACACCATTGCCAAGACCCATGTCCAGGAGCTTACTGCCTATGTTTTCTTCCAGGAGTTTTATGGTTTCAAGTCCTACATTCAAACTTTTACTCCAGTTTGAGTTGATTTTTGTGTATGGTATAAGATTCTAGTCAAGTTTCTTTCTTTTGCATGCGGCTGTCCAGTTTTCCGAACACCATTTATTGAAGAGACTGTTCTTTCCCCGCTGTATAATCACGTCTCCTTTGTTGTACATTAATTGACCACATATGTGTGGGTTTACTTCTGGGCTCTCTGTCCTGTTCCAGTGATCTATGTGTCTGTTTTTATGTCAATGCCATACTGTTTTGATTAACGTGTCCATATTTTTGTCTTTTCTAGAATGTCATATGGTTGCATTTATACAGTGTGTAGCCTTTTTGGATTGGCTTCTTTCACGTAGTAATACACATTTATGTTGCCTCCATGTCTTTTCAAGGCTTTGTATCTCTTTTCTTTTCAGAGCTCATTAATATTCCATTGTCTGGATATACCACGACCGATTTATCCATCTACCTACTGAAAGACATCTTGGTTCCTCCCAAGGTTTGTCCATTGTGCATGAAGCTTCTATAAACATCGCATGCAGGTGATTTGAGTGGACATACATTTTCAACTGCTTTGGATAATACCAGGGAACACGACTGCTGGGTCAGATAGTAAGAGTGTGTTCATTTTTGTAAGAAACCACTAGATTGTCTTCCGGACAGGCTGTACAAATTTGCTCTCCCACCAGCAATCAATGAGAGATCCTTTTGCTCCATACCCTGGTCAGCATTAGGTGTGGTCAGTGCTCTGAACTTGGGCCATTCTCACAGCGATGTAGCAGTACCTCATTGTTCTAGTTTGTATTTCCCCAATGACACATGATATGGAGCATCTTTTCGTGTGCTTCTTTGACATGTTTGTATCTAGTGCTCTGAAGTGTCCGTTAAGTTCATTGGGCTATTTATAAAACCAGCCTGTTCATTTTCTTATTGTTGAGTTCAGAGTTTGTTCCATTGCCTACTGGGCTATGTGTTCACAAATACCACACTGTCTCCACTACTGTCACTTTGCAGGCAGTCTCGCAGTCGTGTAGTGTCAGAGAACTTTATTCTTCTCCATTAATATCATGTTGGTTATTTTGTGTCTTTTGCCTCTCCATACCAATTTTAGAATAATTTTGCTGATATCCACAAAAGAACTTGCTGTAAGTTTCGCTGTTTTTGTGATGAAATTTTATTGGAGCTGAGCCATGACGACTTATTTACATATATCCTATTGCTTGGGGTGCACTACAAACGTAGTTATCAGGTGAGACAGAGAGAGAGACAGACCATATGTCCCACAAAGTCTAAAATATTTTCTAGTATGTCTTTCACTGAAATGTTTGCTGGCCCTTGTCTATAGTAACAGGTCCTAAATTCACCTAAAACTGCCAAGTATTTTTAATATTTCAATTGTTTGTGTATGTCCAAATGCAGTTTTACCATCAATTTCTCTCTACCACCACAACGCTTCGCTAGAAGAGAAAGCAATTGCTTGAATTAATTGAATCTAAGGTGCTTACTATTTAATCCAGTATCTCAGGAAAGAGAGTATGACAGACGCTCTTGATTTCTCATCCAAAGGCATCTCGTCCCTCTTACTTACTAAGAGAACACTGGATTTTTCCGCTCCCTTGGCACAAATCATAATCAGTCTGAATCAATCATGAAAGTGTTTTTCCTAGTTCAAGATGCTTCTTTTTGTAGTCTCTCCTGCTGATAGGTTTGGTCGAAACAACTGAGTTTTGACCTAAGATATAAACAGAAATACACTAGATTTCTGATAAAATTTGCTTCTTTCTGGATAAAGTGAAGAGATTTGTGAAAAGAAAATCATTTTTGCCCCTGGTCTTGTCATTCTGATTGTCATGCGGGTATGAGGATGTGACGCCAGATGCAAGGGCAGCCACCCTGCAACCATGAGGATAAGGGCAACAGATTTGCAACCCCAGTGTAGAACCCTGTTATAATTGAGCCAGAGGCAGAACTATGACATTTCCTGTGAACCCCACCGCTAGCTTCTTGATAAGTAAACACAGCATTAATGCTCAAGCTCCATTGTGGACGTCCTGCTAGTTACGATTCTTGTGCCTAGCAGATATAAGCAGAGTACGAGGAGAAGGCCGTTTTCAACATCATTCAAAATTAAACCCATCTTTCCGCCCTGTTTTTAAATACCCAGTATGTGCCACATGTGTGCTCTATGTGAGGTATTGTCTCCCGTTCTTTCCAGACTCTGTGTGTGTCATTCACACACCCCTGTGAAATATGGATCTTCCCTAATTTATATCTGAGAAAGTGATTTCAGAGTAGTACCAGTGTCTGAAAACCGCTCAGCTAGTAAGTGAAGGCGTCTTTCCTCTGTAGTGGATCTTGAACAGAGCCTCACAGACAGAACTTAATGAGTGTTTGTTGGTGAATTTAATTTAACCACATTGTCTCCCCTGAGGGAGTGTAAAATCCCTTGTTTTTTGGAATGCTCTCTTCATGTTATTTCACTCCTGGCTGATAGATAAGAGCCATCATTAGAACTTGAAGCCCAACCATTAGACCTTAAAGCTGACCCACTGGCCTCTCCCTGGGGCCAGTCCCCAGTCAGAGCAGAAATGCTTCACCCTTGCTTTATTCAGGGTCCTCAACATCGTAGCTTTGTCCAGATCATAAAACACTTCTTGACTTAGGACAAATTCTTCCTTCCCTCTGCTTGATTGGATTTATTTTGTCCCTCATTCTTTCAGTTCCTTAAGGTGGGAAGTTAGATAATTTATTTGAGACTTTCCTTCTTTTCTAATATAGGGATTTTAGTGACATAATTTTGCAAATAAGCATGGATTAGCTATATCCCATGAATCTGGATACGTCATGTTCAGTTTACACTGAGTTCCAAATAATCTTTCACATCCCCTTGATCTTCACTTTGCTGCACCGATTGTTCAGAAGTACAATGTATTCTTTGCTTTCGAATATTGAGATTTTCACATATCTTGCTCTTAACGATGTCTACTTTAAGTCCATTGTGGTCGGAGACCATACCTTGCTGATCTGAATCCATTTAAATTATTGAGTCTTGTTGCATGGTGCAGAATAAGGTGTCAACATGGTAACAGTTCCATGTGCCACTCGAAAATCATATGCTCCTAAACATGCTCTCATGTCTCTTCACTTTTTCTTAACTTAAGGACTGTGTCTTCCCTTTCTTCCTCTCTCTTCTCCTGATTATAATAATTACACTTCATTGGTTGCCAACATAGGGTAGATGAATGGTGGTTTTGCGTCATGTGATGCATTAAGTATTTAAAAATTAAGTATTTGTTTTCTAAAAGTGAAAAATGATATAACTGAACTATGGTGGTGGTTTAGACACAGAAAGACTGATCTCCTCACACACAAACTGGAAAGGATAGAGATAGCAAACCAGCCATTATGAGGAAGTATCGGCTATACAAACGGGACACTTCCAGACCGATAAAACCAGAGAATTTAAAATACCTGCAACACAAGGCCAAGGGCATACAAGGAAAGTTCAAGAACAGAGTGAGTGAAATCAAAGGATTATAGAGGGTCCTGGGTGGACTGTGACGTTAAAGAGCTACTATCTGAACAACTGATCTGTTTGCTGCTGTCCTGCTCTGACCCTACCCCAACCTTACTTACATTGGACAAAACCACTTGGCATTGGATCCGCTTTAATCTCCCAAACTGCACTCCAAGGCACTGAATTATTTGAGGAAGAAGGAAACCAACATAGAGCAAATCAGAGACAATGCCAACTTGCATAGCACAAGGGAAATAAAACAGAAGGGCACGTCTACCTACAAGACAGATCCCAGAAGTCTTCCAATGTCAGACAAATGCCATCCTTTTGGCATTTGGGGGCTCCCTATCCTACCTGCAATGTATCCCCCAAAGAAACAAATTCATAATTGACTCACTCACCCTTCCCATTCAGAGAAGCCTGGTAGAGAAATGGACATTACAACTGTAGGTCAGATCCATGCCGATTACCTAGGCTAATCAAATGTGTGCATGACTACCAATTATGAAAGCAGAAATGTTTCCTTTTTTTTGTAATCAAAGTTTTTTGGGGTGACAATTGTTAGTAAAGTTACATAGATTTCGGGTGTACAATTCTGTATTACATCCTCTATAAATCCCATTGTGTGTTCACCACCCGGAGTCAGTTCTCCTTCCACCACCACATATTTGATCCCCCTTACCCTCATCTCCCACCCCCCAACCCCCTTACCCTCTGGTAACCACTAAACTATTGTCTGTGTCTATGAGTTTTTGTTTCTCATTTGTTTGTCTTGTTCTTTTGCTGTTTTTGGTGTATATACCACATATCAACTGTTTCCCAGATGTTTGAGGATATGTAAGAGATGATCATGATGAACAAACAGCTGTTTCGGGAATGCAGAAAAATATTTTACATATGTTGTGTGTATATATATATATATATATATATACACATACATATATACAAACATACATATTACATATATCAAAATATCTGTGTATGAGTATATATGTTTATATATATTTATATATATTTATATAAATATATTATACGAAGAGGAAGAGAAGTTTACTTAAATCTTCAAAGGAATATTCTCACAATTTTAAGAATAATTCTCTTTTATTTTTTTCCATGAGAACAGGGTGCTATTCAAGGGAGTAACCAGAATATTAGGAAGTCCTTGGAAATAAGAATTGCTACATTAAAAACTTTTAGATGCCTAGTACTAAGCCCAGGGTCCCCTGCCCCTACAAGGCTGGGATGGAACCTCGAACACAGAGCCCGCTCCCCTGGCCCCTCCCCCACCCGAACCACAAAGGCCTCCACCCCGCCCCCCAGCCTTCAACGGAACTCATTTCCGGACCCCTCCTAAAGCTTCCGCCCTGCTCAGAGCCCAACTGAGGGCATCCTCCTGGTCCTTCCTGCGAGTTTGCTGACGTACTTGGGAAAACCGCCCCTGACTCAGCTTCTGGCTGCCCTGGTCGCCTGCTCCTGCGACACTCCAAGGCCCAGCCGCCGCATTCGCGCTCTCGCCTCGGCCCGCACCTCCAGCCATGACGACCGCAGCCGCCCCCGTTTGTCAGCGAAAACTACCACCCCGAATGCGAGGCCCGCCATCAACTACCAGATCTCCCTGGAGCTCTATGCCTCTCACAAGTTCGAGACCATGGCCTCTTACTTCAACTGCGAAGACGTGGCCTGGAAGCCCTTCGCCCAGTTCTTCCTGCAGCAGTCCAGCCTGGAGCTGCAGCATGCCCAGAGCCTGATGTGGCTGCAGAACCAGCGCGGGGGCCGCCTCAGCCTGCAGGATATCTACAGTCCTGACCCCAGCTGCTGGGAGAACGTCTTAACCGTCATGGAGTGCGCCTTCCACCTGAAGATGAGCGTGAACCAGAGCCTATTCGATCTGCAGCACCTGGCCACCGAGATGAAGGACGCCCACCTGTGCGACTTCCTCAAGAGTCACTACCTGTTAGAGCAAATGCAGTTCATCCAAGAGCTAGAGGACCACATCACCAACCTGCGCAAGATGGGAGCCCTGGAAACCGGCCTGGCAGAGGACCTGTGTGCTAAGCTCGCTGTGCGTGACAGCGACAAGAACTGACCTTGGACGCCTGCCCTATAGCCATTGGGTGACTTCCCCTGGTCACCATGTTTCTAATGCACATTGCAGAATTTCCCTTGCAAAACGTTTAATCGTTTCCTTCAAGTTTTGCAATTTTTTCCAATAAAGTTAATGGTTCTTCAATAAATAAAGGTCTCCGGGTGATTGGTGTGTGCAAAACTGTCACTGTCTCAGGTTAAAACAAGTATCCCGGAGCCTCTCCAGCCGCGCATGCCCCATCCACATGCAGCCCCAGGTCTTGGGGATGGAGCGACAAGGTATTGCGTGGGTCCCAGATAAACACGGTTATCTTTGCCTTATAAAAATACGGTGGTGTGTGCGGGTCGGCTGAGATGGGTGGTCGGGGACCCTGGTATCCTGTAAGTGTGTGCTGGGTAAACCAATTAAAAACTGGTCTGAAAGCACGACTGTGTGGCCTGTGGCAGGAAGAGTGAAGGGAATGGGATTGGGCAGGGATTAAAATAAAGGGGTTCTTCCCTTTATCTGAAATGGTATCGGTTAATTCTAGGTAGCAAATTGGGGGCCTTGGAAGCCAGGTTGCCAGAACACCTCTTTGGCGAGCTCACCCTGGGCTGCAGTGATAATGTACCTGTGGGTAGGGCGGGCTTTCCCATAACGTGGGGCTGACTTTCTGTGGGCACCAATGCCTGGGCGTGTATTAGAATACAGGCAGGTGAGGTTTCTAGTTCAACCGGTACCAATTCTTGTTATAAAGCAACAGGTACCAAAGGAAAAAGAAACAATAACAAATACAAAAAATTACCACAGAGAGCTGAAAAATACAAATTCTTCAATGGAGGTCAAAATTGTGCTATTTAAAGTTGAATATTAAGTAGAAGAAATCTCCCTAAATGTGAAGTCAGTTATTCTGGTTGTAATTAACCAAGTTTAGTATTTGGAAGTACTAAAAAAACTGAAAAATTCAGTTGAACCGAACATTTTGCCAATAATTCATGGCTGTTGCATCAGGACAATGCACCACCTCACACGGTACTGTCTGTGAGGGAGTTTTTAAGTCAGTAAACAAACTACAGTATTGGAAAGCCCTCCCTACTCACCTGATTTGACCCCGATGATTTCTTGTTTAACAAAGATACAGGAAATATTGAAAGGAAGACATTTGGATGACATTCAGGATATCAAGGGTAATATGAGAACTGCTCTGATGACCATTCCAGAGAGAGTCCCAAAATTGCTTTGAAGTGTGGATTAGGCACTCACATCGGTGCATAGTTTCCAAGAGGAATACTTCGAAGTTGACCATAGTGATATTCAGCAAAGATGTATGTAGCACTTTTTCTAGACTGAGTTCACGAACTTAATTGTCACACCTCGTACATCACTGAAAGAGAATAAAGAGCCCAGAAATAAATCCATGCCAATATGGCGATTTAATCTATGACAGTGGAAGCAAGAATTTACATTTGAGTAAAGACAGTCTATTTAATAAATCGTGCTGGGAAAACTGGAGAGACACATGCAGAAAAAATGAAGCTGGACCACCTCCTTAAACCATATACAAGAATAAATGCAAAATGGATTAAAACCTTAAATGTTAGACCAGAAACCATAAAACTCCTAGAAGAAAATATAGGAAGTAAATTTGCAGACATTATCCTTCGTAATATTTTTTTCTGATATATCTTCCTGGGCAAGGGAAGCAAAAGAAAAAAATAACATGTGGGATTACATCAAACTAAAAGTTTTCTTACAACAAAAGAAACCATCAATAAAACAAAAAGACATCCTACAAAATGGGAGAAGATATTTTCCAATGATACATCTGATAAGGGGTTAATATCCAAAATTTATAAAAAACTCAAACAACTCAATACCAAAAAAAAAAACAAACAACACTATTAAAAATGGACAGAGGACATGAAGAGACCTTTCTCCAAAGAGGACACACAGATTGGCAACAGACATGAAAAAACGTTCAATCTCATTAATCACTAGAGACATGGAAAATAAAACCCACAATGAGATACCACCCTCACTCCAGTCAGAAAGCCTATCATCATCAATAAATCAAAAACAAGTGCTAGCGAGGATGTGGAGAAAAGGGAACCCTCGTGCACTGTTGGTGGGATTGCAAATTGGTGTAACTATGGAAAACGGTATGGAGGTACCTCAGAAAATTGGAAATGGAACTATCTTGGGGGCAGCCAGATGGCTCAGTTGGTTAGAGAGTGAGCTCCTAACAACAAGGTTGCCAGTTCAATCCCCACATGAGATGGTGGGCTGCGCCCCCTGCAACTAAGATTGAAAACAGTGACTGGACATGGAGCTGAGCTGCGCCCTCCACAACTAGACTGAAGGACAACGACTTGACTTGGAGCTGATGGGCCCTGGAAAACCACACTGTTCACCAACATTCCCCAATAAAAAAAAAAAAATTAAATAAAGTAAGATAAAATAAAATAAAATGGAAATACCCTCATGACCCAGCTGAAGGATTAGTCGGCAATAAAGAAGAATGAAATCTTAAGGTGCAACGACACGGATGGACGCACAGAATATTAGGCAAAGTGAAATAAGTCAGACGGGGAAAGACAAATGCCATATGATCATACTTATATGTGGAATCTAAAGAACAGAATACGTGACTAAAAAAAAGAGAGAAATAGACTCAGAGATATAGGGAAAAAAAATTGATGGTTCGTAGATGGAAGGAGAGTGGGGATGTAGGAGAAGGTAAAGGGATTAGAAAGTACAAATTCTCATCGCAATATAGCCATGGAGATAGGAAATGCATTTTGGAGAATAAAATAAATAACGGTTTAAAGATTATGTAGGGTGCCAGATGGTCACTGGACTTATTAGGGAGACCACTTCACAGACTGTGTAGGTGTCTCACCACTGTGATATAAACCTGCATCTGAAGTTCAAGAATACTGAATGTCAACTATAATTACACACACATACACACACACAAACACACACACACACACACCGGGGGTGCCAAAAAATGTATACAACTGCACACTTTGGTCAGTGTTGCTCAAGAAGTAGTTTGCCATAATTAGAAGTGTCTGGATGCTGATGGTAACCATTTTGAGCACCTCTTGTAATTGCAGAAGTCAAACCTGAGTTATCTTCATCTTTTGTTATCGGTATATATTGAATACTACAATTTTAATAGGTTTTTCCTTCCTTAAATAGTGCATACACTTTTTAGCACCGTGTGTGTGTGTGTGTGTGTGTGTGTGTGTGTGTGTGTGTATACAGATAGATATATAGATAGACATAGATATTTTCACAGAATGCGGAGTACACCTTGGGAATATCGTCAATGGAATTGTAACAACTATATACAGTGTCAGAAGGGTAGTAGTTGGGGGGGTTATCGCTTTGGGAGGGCTGTCAATGTCTAACTAGTACATTGTTTTGTACACCTGAAACTTACTGAAAAATGATTTAAATCCATTTAAAATTTTTTAGACCTGTTGCATGGTCCAAAAATAAGGTCAGTCTTGGTCATTGTTCCATATGCCCTCGAAAATCATATGCTTCTAAACCAATGTTTCTAGACATTCCTCTCTTATGACTCTGTACTTTTTCTTAACATGAGGATTGTTTCTTCTTTTTCTTCTTCCTTTCTTCTCCTGATTATAACCATAATAGTTCATTGGTTGGCTACAGAGGGTAGAAGTATGTGGCTTTTGAGTCATGTGAATGCTTAACTATTTAAAAAATGAGTATTTGTATTTCTAAAAAGGGAAAATGATATAACTGATCTATGGTGGTGGTTTGGACACAGAAACAATGATCTCAACATACTAACTGGCAAAGATAGAGATAGCTAACCAGCCATTATGAGGAAGTCCGGCGATAGAAACAGGGGACACTTCCAGACCGATAACACCAGACAATTCAAAATACCTGCAACAAAAGGGCAAGCACATACAAGGAAAGTTCAAGAACAGAGTCTGTGAATTCAAAGGATTGGAGAGGTTCTTGGGTGGACCGTGACATTAAAGAGCTGCCTTTTGAACAACTGATCTGTTTGCTGCTGTCCGGCTCTGACCCTACCCCAACTTTACTTACATTGGACAAAACCATTTGGCATTGGATGTTCTTTAATCTCCCAAATACTCCAAAACATTGAATTATTTGAGGAAGAAGAAAACCCAAAATAGAGCAAATTAGAGACAAAGCCGACCTGCACAGCAGAAGGGAAATAAAACAGAAGAACACATCTACCTACAAGAGAGATCCACAGGAGTCTTCCAAAGTGAGAGAAATTCCATGCTTTTGCCGTTTGGGAGGGTCCCTATCCTACCTGCAACCTCCATGCAATGTAATCCAAAATTACCCCCTTCATATTTCAGTCATCCACCTTCCCATTCAGAGGAGAATCCTGCTAATAAAATGGACTTCACAACTGTAGATCAGATCCATGCCAATTACCTAGGGCAATCAAATGTGCCCATTACTCTCAAATATGAAAGCACAAATATTTGCCAGATATTTGACGAAAGTGGAAGAGAACACCGTGATGAACAAGCACTTGTTTCAACAGAGAAGACAAAATTTTACATATTTATAAATATATCTACATATACATACATATATCCAAATGTGTGTGTCTGCATGTATATGTACACATATACACAAATATATATATATATTTGTATGCATGTGTGTGTGTGTGTGTATATATATATATATATATATATGTAACATGAAAAGGAAGAGAATTTTACCAAAAACTGGAAATGAATATTCTCACAATTTTGAGAATAATTGTCTTTTATTTTTTTACATGAGATCAGGGTGCTATTAAAGGGAGTAACCAGAATAGTAGAAAGTCCTTGGAAAATAATAAATTGCTAAATTAAAACTTTTATATGCCAAGTGCTCGGCACAGAGTCCATTGCGCTCACAAGGCTGCCATGGACCCTGGAACACAGAGCCCACTCGCCTGGCCCCTCCCCCACCGGAACCACAAAGGCCTCCACCCCGCCCCCCAGCCCTCAAGGGAACTCATTTCCGGTCCCCTCCCAAAGCTTCCGCCCTGCCTCGCAGCCCAGCAGAGGGCGTCCTCCGGGTCCATCCTGGGAGTTTGCTGAGGTACCTGGGCAAACCGCCCCTGACTCAGCTTCTGGCTGCCCTGGTCGCCTGCTCCTGCGACACTCCAAGGCCCAGCCGCCGCGTTCGCCCTCGCCTGGGCCCGCACCTCCAGCCATGACGACCGCGCCGCCCCCGTTTGTCAGCGAAAACTACCACCCCGAATGCGAGGCCGCCATCAACTACCAGATCTCCCTGGAGCTCTATGCCTCTCACAAGTTCGAGACCATGGCCTCTTACTTCAACTGCGAAGACGTGGCCTGGAAGCCCTTCTCCCAGTTCTTCCTGCAGCAGTCCAGCCTGGAGCTTCAGCATGCCCAGAGCCTGATGTGGCTGCAGAACCAGCGCGGGGGCCGCCTCAGCCTGCAGGATATCTACAGTCCTGACCCCAGCTGCTGGGAGAACGCCTTAACCGTCATGGAGTGCGCCTTCCACCTGAAGATGAGCGTGAACCAGAGCCTATTCGATCTGCACCAGCTGGCCACCGAGATGAAGGACGCCCACCTGTGCGACTTCCTCAAGAGTCACTACCTGTTAGAGCAAATGAAGTTCATCCAAGAGCTAGAGGACCACATCACCAACCTGCGCAAGATGGGAGCCCCGGAAACCGGCCTGGCAGAGGACCTGTGTGCTAAGCTCACCATGCGTGACAGCAACAAGAACTGACCTTGGACTGCCTGCCCTATAGCCATTGGGTGACTTCCCCTGGTCACCATGTTTCGAATGCACATTGCAGAATTTCCATTGCAAAACGTTTAATCTTTTCCTTCAGGTTGTACCATTTTTTCCAATAAAGTTAATGGTTCTTGATTCAAATAAATAATGGTGTCTGGGTGATTGGTGTGTGCAAAACCGTCACCTTCTCAGGATTAAGACAAGTGTCCGGGAGCCTCTCCAGCCACTCTTGCCCCATCCACATGCAGCTCCGGATCTCCGTGGATGGAGCGAGGAGGTATTTCGTGGGTCCCAGATAAATACAGTTAATGTTTGCCTTATAAACACAGTGGTATGTGGGGGTGCGCTGAGATGGGTGGCCTGGGGCCCTGGTATCTGTAAGTGTGTGCACGGTAAAGCGATTAAAAAATGGTCTGAAATCACGACTGTGGTGGCCTGTGGAAGAAGAGTGAAGAGAATGGGATTGGACAGGGATTAAAATAAAGGGGTTCTTCCCTTTATCTGAAATGGTATCAGTTAATTCTAGGTAGCAAATTGGGGGCCTTGGAAGCCAGCTTGCCAGAACACCTCTTTGGCGAGCTCACCCTGGGCTGCAGTGATAATGTACCTGTGGGTAGGGCCGGCTTTCCCATAGACGTGGGGCTGACTTTCTGTGGGCACCAATGCTGGGCGTGTGTTAGAATACAGGCAGGTGAGATTTCTAGTTCATTGGTACCAATTCTTGTCATAAAGCAACAGGGTGCCAGAAAAAATAAATAAATACAAAAAATTACCACCAAAGGGCTCAAAATACAAATTCGTGGATGGAGGTCAAAATTGTGATATTGAATATTGAATATTAAGTAGAAGAAATCCCCCTGAATGTTAAATCAGTTATTCTGGCTGCTTTGGAGAATGTCGAGGGTGGAGAGTGGAACCTGAAAGAGCAGATAGGAGATAACAGAGCTGGTCCAGGTGAGAGACAAAGGGTGTGAACTGGAGTGGAGGCTGTAGAAATGGAGAGACATAGACAAATTCTAGACAGATTTGGATGAATAAACAAGATTTTCTTAAAGGACCAGAGGTGACTAGTGGGACTTGAGAAAAGTAATGCATGTTCTGGTATTTGGACTTAAACACCCGGGTTGAAAGAGTTGCTATTTATTAATCTGGGGACATATACGGGGGAACACGAGCAGTGGGGTAGGCGTGGCCTGTAAAATCTGAGGTGCCCATTAGATGTCCAAGTGGAAATGTCATGCAGAGAGCCGAAAAAAAATGAATCTTGAGCTCAGTTGGGATGTCACCTTTGGAAATACACATGTGGGACACATCAGCTATAGGGGGCATTGATGTCACGGGACTGGCTAAGCTCACCCTAAAGAGAGTAGAGAGACACAGCATGGCCCAGCCAGCCCCAAGCCCAAGGAACCTAACATTAGAGGATGGGTTGAGGTGTTGGAACAGGCAGGGGGCTCCTGGCCCCACCTGGACCATGACCTCATTCCAGACCACAGCCAGCTGTGTCTGCTCAGAGTGTTTCTCCAAATCAGCCTGTTCTTAAACTCTGTGTGCCCTCTGGTTTCTCCTTGCAAGATGTGGAGAGGAGTTAAACCATTACCTTGTCTTCATGGCTATGGGTAGAAAGAAATTATTTCTCAGTTACAAAAATGAAAAGATTCCTTAAGGAAATGGTAGATCTACTTATTGTTTTTTTCCTCTTCCCCTTTAAAAACTCAGCCTCTCTCACATCCACACTGATGTGATGAACCCCTATGGGCCCCTGTAAACCCTCCGGTTGTCCCTCAGTGGGAAAAGAAGTCAAAACAGGTTTCTTCTCTACCCTGTGCAGTTACAAAAAAGATAAAAGTTAAAAAGTTACAGACAGTAGTTTGGTGGTTACCACTGGGTAAGGGGGAGGGGGGAGGTAAATGAGGGTAATTGGAGTCAAAATATGGTGATGGAAGGAGAATTAACTGTTGCTTTTAAACACACAATGTGATATACGGATGATGTATTACAGAAGTGTACACTTGAAACCTATGTAGTTTTACTAACCATTATCACCCTTATAAAGTTGAACAAAAACAAACAAACAAACCGTTGGGGGGCGAATAGCTGAGTTGGTTAGAGCGTGGTGCTGATAACACCAAGTTTTCTGGGTCAATCCCCACATGGGCAACTGTGAGCTGTGCCCACCTTAAATTAAAAAAAGTGCATCCAGCCTTTTTTAGATAGGCTATTCGAAAATTCATTGACTACATTTAAAAAGTGATAGTACGCTACTAAACAAAAATTGTTTTTAAAATTACAGATTTGCATCCCTTATCACAGACACATGGCTAGCTTGAGTCTATGTAAAGTTTGCAAATTGATTTTAACATTTACTAATATAGAGACAAGCTAAGCTACACAGTAGCAATTAATTACCTTTCACATTTGCCGTGATTTAACTTTAATACTTGCTTTTCAATGAGGATTATGTCCCTTTAGTTTAGTTTCCAGAAAATGCTCTTGCCCCTTTCCTCCTCTTAGTCAAACTTGACCTTTTCATTCTCTTTCTCTACTGTGAGGACCACTCCTCTCTCTGACTTCTTCTGAGATATATAAATTATCGTTCTCCTCTAGATATGAGGAAGCACAGGGCGAGCATCTATAATATGTGTTTATAACTGTAAACTGACTGACAATCCTCCTTCTTTCCTGTATTGGAGAGGCAGTTTGCTGTAGTGTTTTCTGAACCTCACATTGCCTGGGTTCACATACCAGTTTAGCCACTTACTAAACTGGGTGAATTTCCGCATCTTATTTAACCTCTCTGGGCCTCAGTCTCTTGACACATAAAATAGAGATAATACAATTGTTAATACCTTTGGTTGCCGAGGAGAGTAAATGAGTTAATATTTTCTAAACGTTTACAACTGTGCCCGGCACATACACTACATATATTATTTGTAAGCTGACATTTATTGTCATCATCAACTCCGGATTGCTGTATGGGGTTTATGTTTCAGGGAGAAGATTTCATGTCTATACTTTGCGACTAGAGGTCTCTCTTGCATTTCCACCCACGTTGACGCCCTACCCATTGAGAAGGAGAAATCCTTCATAGCTGCTTGGTTGCCAGGTGCTGCCAGAACCCAGGAGGGTAGCTGGCTGTTTGCTGCACACTCAGGCCCCAGACTGGAGGCGAGGTTTCCAGTGACAAGGTTCCCTGGTAATCCCAGGGCCATTCTGTTTCAACCGGCTTTTTTTGGAAATCGCCCCCTAGGACGCTTTTTGTTTCTTCTTCCCAAGCCCAAATGCCTAAGCCTCCTCTTTCCCGCAGGAACTACATCCGACTCCTAGAGGTGGGAAAGAGTGAACAGATAAAGTGCTAATCCTGATCCCACCATCATCTGCATGCTCGGACCTGAAAAGGAGAGGGAGGAGTCGGGGTGCTGCGGAATGGGAGGAGGGGACCGCCTTCGGCCACTGAGAAAATAATCATTACAATCCGTAAATCACTATGTACTTCGCATGGAGATTCTCAAGCTTTGCTGTACATTAGAAGCAGCTGCAGACCTTTTAAAACTCTCCTCGGTATGGACACAACCCGGGCCAATGACATCAGTCTCGGGGGCAGGACCTAGGCTTCTCAGACAATTAAAACCTGCCTCTCAAAGTGTGTTGTGTGAACCAGGGGCTTCAGCCTCTCCTGAGAGCTGGTTACAAGCACAATAGTCTTAAGCCCCACCGCAGACCTACTGAACCAGGATGTACATTTCACAGGACCCCAGGTGATGAATATGCACAGAGAGTTCTGAGAAGCACCCTTTAGCACTCTGGTTGTTACAGGGGCCTGCACTTTGGAATCACGTGGGGTGTCTGAAAATAACACCCATGCCTCCATTTTAATAACTCACTGGGCCATACCCCTGGGTAAGTACTGAACCAAACATCATAAAAACGTACTATAACTTCAACAACAAGTACAATTTTTAAAATAGTTGTTTTATTTTTCAATTAGTTGACATACAACATTATATTAGTTTTAGATAAACAACACAGTGATCAGACATTTACATAACTTACCAAGGGATCGCCCCAATAAATCTAGTACCCTTCTGATACAATACATAATTATTACCAAATTATTGACTATATTCCTTATGCTATAACTTACATCCCCATGACTCTTTGTAACTACCAATTTGTACTTCCTTATCGCCCCACCCCTTCACCCATCCCCCCAACCCCTCCATCTGGCAACCATCCAAATGTTCTCTATATTATGTGTCTATTTCTGTTTTGTTTGGTCGTTTATTTAGGGAAAAATTATGGAACTTTCAAATATCCAAAGGACTTCATAACCTTTCATTTGATGTAATACACAGTCTCTCTCTCTCTCTCTCTCTGTCTCTCTCTCTCTCTCTGTCTCTCTGTCTCTCTCTCTCTCTCTCTCTCTCTCTCTCTCTCTCTCTCTCTCTCTCTCTCGCGCACACACACACACACACACACACACACACACACATTCTTTCTCATTTTGTTTTATCACTAACTAATCTTATACCATGGGCTGTCAAACTATGGCTTGCATGGCAAATCAGACCCACTTCTGTTATTTTGCTTTTTAAAACTTTCTTAGACTTTTTCTTATAGAGCAGTTTTAGGTTGAGACTGACACTGAGAGGAAGGCACAGAGATTTCCCTTATACCCCAGCATCCACATGCCACACTCTATGCCACTGTGAACATGCAGTACCAGTGTGGTCAATTTGTTACAACTGATTCTACATTCATTAAACTACATTCATGCATCATAATCACCCAAAGACCATAGTTTTTTTAGGGTTCCCTCTTGGCATCCTACATTCTATGAATTTGGACAAATGTCTAATGATATGTATCCATTCTTACAGTACCATACAGGATCGTTTCAGTGCCTTAAAAGTGCCCTGTGCTCCACCGATTCTTCCTTCCTCCCCTCTGAAACTCTAGCAGTCACTGATCTTTGTTACTGTCTCCATATTTTAAAAATTGAGATATAATTGATGTACAACACTATTAATTTTGAAGTACATACATGATGATTCAATTTTTGTATATATGGTGAAATAATCACCATAGTAAGTCTTCTACTTTACATCCATCACCACACAGTTACCAATTTTTGTTCTTCCATAACAACTAAGATTTCCTCTCTTAGCAGCTTTGATACAGTATTATTAACTATAGTGACCATGCTATACATTACATCCCATGACTCCATTCTTATTTTATAACTGGAAGTTGGTACCTTTTGACCACCTTCAATCGTTTTGCCCACCCCTCTACCCTCCACCTCTGCAATGGCAACCACCGATCTATTCTTTGTAACAATGAGTACACTTTTGGAGGGGTATTTTGTTATCATTATTGATTTTTGTTTTTTAGATTCCACATATAAGTAAAATCATATGGTACATATTCGTCTTTCTCTGTCTGACATATTTCACTTAGCCTGATAACCTTGATGTGCATCCATGTTGTCCCAAATTGCAAGATTTCTTTCTTTCTATGGCTGAATAATGTTCCATTTTGTGTGTGTGTTTGTGTGTGGGGGTGTGTGTGTATCTAGTTCTATATCTAAATCTAGATCAAGATGTAGATATAGATATCACATTTTCTTTATCCATGAGTACAATGATAAACACTTAGGTTGCTTCCATGTCTTGGCTATCAAAAATAATACGGTGATGAACATGGGCGTGCATATATGTTTTCGAGTCACTGTTTTCAATCCTTCAGATAAATACCCACAAGTGGGATTGAAAGGTGATATGGTAGTTCTATTTTAAACTTTTTGAGTAATCTCCCACAGCCAATTTACATTCCCACCAATAGTGCACGAGGGTTCCCTTTTCTCCACATCCTGGCCTACACTTGTTCTTCCCTGTCATTTTGACAACAGGTGTGAGGGAATATCCTATGGTGCTTTTGAGTTGCATTTCCCTGATGGTTATTGACGTTGCATACCTTTTCATGTACCTGTTTGTCATCTGTATGTCTTCTTTGGAAAAATGTCTATTCAGATCCTCTGCCCAGTTTTCAATTGGATTGTTTGTTTTTCTCGTTGAGCTGTCTGATTTCTTCATATATTTTGGATAGTAACCCTTTGTCAGCTGTATGATTTGCAAACATTTTCTCGCATTCAATAGTTTGCCTTTTCATTTTGTTGTCGGTTTCCTATGCTGCGCAGAGCTTTTTAGTTTGATGTAGTCCCACTTGTTTATTTTTGCTTTTGTTTCCTTGGCTTTTGGTGTCAAATCCAAAACACCATTGCCAAGACCCATGTCCAGGAGCTTACTGCCTATGTTTTCTTCCAGGAGTTTTATGGTTTCAAGTCCTACATTCAAACTTTTACTCCAGTTTGAGTTGATTTTTGTGTATGGCATAAGATTCTAGTCAAGTTTCTTTCTTTTGCATGCGGCTGTCCAGTTTTCCGAACACCATTTATTGAAGAGACTGTTCTTTCCCCGCTGTATAATCACGTCTCCTTTGTTGTACATTAATTGACTACATATGTGTGGGTTTACTTCTGGGCTCTCTGTCCTGTTCCAGTGATCTATGTGTCTGTTTTTATGTCAATGCCATACTGTTTTGATTAACGTGTCCATATTTTTGTCTTTTCTAGAATGTCATATGGTTGCATTTATACAGTGTGTAGCCTTTTTGGATTGGCTTCTTTCACGTAGTAATACACATTTATGTTGCCTCCATGTCTTTTCAAGGCTTTGTATCTCTTTTCTTTTCAGAGCTCATTAATATTCCATTGTCTGGATATACCACGACCGATTTATCCATCTACCTACTGAAAGACATCTTGGTTCCTCCCAAGGTTTGTCCATTGTGCATGAAGCTTCTATAAACATCGCATGCAGGTGATTTGAGTGGACATACATTTTCAACTGCTTTGGATAATACCAGGGAACACGACTGCTGGGTCAGATAGTAAGAGTGTGTTCATTTTTGTAAGAAACCACTAGATTGTCTTCCGGACAGGCTGTACAAATTTGCTCTCCCACCAGCAATCAATGAGAGATCCTTTTGCTCCATACCCTGGTCAGCATTAGGTGTGGTCAGTGCTCTGAACTTGGGCCATTCTCACAGCGATGTAGCAGTACCTCATTGTTCTAGTTTGTATTTCCCCAATGACACATGATATGGAGCATCTTTTCGTGTGCTTCTTTGACATGTTTGTATCTAGTGCTCTGAAGTGTCCGTTAAGTTCATTGGGCTATTTATAAAACCAGCCTGTTCATTTTCTTATTGTTGAGTTTTCAGAGTTTCTTCCATTGCCTACTGGGCTATGTGTTCACAAATACCACACTGTCTCCACTACTGTCACTTTGCAGGCAGTCTCGCAGTCGTGTAGTGTCAGAGAACTTTATTCTTCTCCATTAATATCATGTTGGTTATTTTGTGTCTTTTGCCTCTCCATACCAACGTTAGAATAATTTTGCTGATATCCACAAAAGAACTTGCTGTAAGTTTCGCTTTTTTTGTGATGAAATTTTATTGGAGCTGAGCCATGACGACTTATTTACATATATCCTATTGCTTGGGGTGCACTACAAACGTAGTTATCAGGTGAGACAGAGAGAGAGACAGACCATATGTCCCACAAAGTCTAAAATATTTTCTAGTATGTCTTTCACTGAAATGTTTGCTGGCCCTTGTCTATAGTAACAGGTCCTAAATTCACCTAAAACTGCCAAGTATTTTTAATATTTCAATTGTTTGTGTATGTCCAAATGCAGTTTTACCATCAATTTCTCTCTACCACCACAACGCTTCGCTAGAAGAGAAAGCAATTGCTTGAATTAATTGAATCTAAGGTGCTTACTATTTAATCCAGTATCTCAGGAAAGAGAGTATGACAGACGCTCTTGATTTCTCATCCAAAGGCATCTCGTCCCTCTTACTTACTAAGAGAACACTGGATTTTTCCGCTCCCTTGGCACAAATCATAATCAGTCTGAATCAATCATGAAAGTGTTTTTCCTAGTTCAAGATGCTTCTTTTTGTAGTCTCTCCTGCTGATAGGTTTGGTCGAACAACTGAGTTTTGACCTAAGATATAAACAGAAATACACTAGATTTCTGATAAAATTTGTCTTTCTGGATAAAGTGAAGAGATTTGTGAAAAGAAATCATTTTGCCCCTGGTCTTGTCATTCTGATTGTCATGCGGGTATGAGGATGTGACGCCAGATGCAAGGGCAGCCACCCTGCAACCATGAGGATAAGGGCAACAGATTTGCAACCCCAGTGTAGAACCCTGTTATAATTGAGCCAGAGGCAGAAACTATGACATTTCCTGTGAACCCCACCGCTAGCTTCTTGATAAGTAAACACAGCATTAATGCTCAAGCTCCATTGTGGACGTCCTGCTAGTTACGATTCTTGTGCCTAGCAGATATAAGCAGAGTACGAGGAGAAGGCCGTTTTCAACATCATTCAAAATTAAACCCATCTTTCCGCCCTGTTTTTAAATACCCAGTATGTGCCACATGTGTGCTCTATGTGAGGTATTGTCTCCCGTTCTTTCCAGACTCTGTGTGTGTCATTCACACACCCCTGTGAAATATGGATCTTCCCTAATTTATATCTGAGAAAGTGATTTCAGAGTAGTACCAGTGTCTGAAACCGCTCAGCTAGTAAGTGAAGGCGTCTTTCCTCTGTAGTGGATCTTGAACAGAGCCTCACAGACAGAACTTAATGAGTGTTTGTTGGTGAATTTAATTTAACCACATTGTCTCCCCTGAGGGAGTGTAAAATCCCTTGTTTTTTGGAATGCTCTCTTCATGTTATTTCACTCCTGGATGATAGATAAGAAGCCATCATTAGAACTTGAAGCCCAACCATAGACCTTAAAGCTGACCCACTGGCCTCTCCCTGGGGCCAGTCCCCAGTCAGAGCAGACATGCTTCACCCTTGCTTTATTCAGGGTCCTCAACATCGTAGCTTTGTCCCAGATCATAAAACACTTCTTGACTTAGGACAAATTCTTCCTTCCCTCTGCTTGATTTGGATTTATTTTGTCCCTCATTCTTTCAGTTCCTTAAGGTGGGAAGTTAGATAATTTATTTGAGACTTTCCTTCTTTTCTAATATAGGGATTTTAGTGACATAATTTTGCAAATAAGCACTGGATTAGCTATATCCCATGAATCTGGATACGTCATGTTCAGTTTACACTGAGTTCCAAATAATCTTTCACATCCCCTTGATCTTCACTTTGCTGCACCGATTGTTCAGAAGTACAATGTATTCTTTGCTTCCGAATATTGAGATTTTCACATATCTTGCTCTTAACGATGTCTACTTTAAGTCCATTGTGGTCGGAGACCATACCTTGCATGATCTGAATCCATTTAAATTTATTGAGTCTTGTTGCATGGTGCAGAATAAGGTGTCACATGGTAACAGTTCCATGTGCACTCGAAAATCATATGCTCCTAAACATTGCTCTCATGTCTCTTCACTTTTTCTTAACTTAAGGACTGTGTCTTCCCTTTCTTCCTCTCTCTTCTCCTGATTATAATAATTACACTTCATTGGTTGCCAACATAGGGTAGATGAATGTGGTTTTTGCGTCATGTGAATGCATTAAGTATTTAAAAATTAAGTATTTGTTTTTCTAAAAAGTGAAAAATGATATAACTGAACTATGGTGGTGGTTTAGACACAGAAAGACTGATCTCCTCACACACAAACTGGAAAGGATAGAGATAGCAAACCAGCCATTATGAGGAAGTATCGGCTATACAAACGGGACACTTCCAGACCGATAAAACCAGAGAATTTAAAATACCTGCAACACAAGGCCAAGGGCATACAAGGAAAGTTCAAGAACAGAGTGAGTGAAATCAAAGGATTATAGAGGGTCCTGGGTGGACTGTGACGTTAAAGAGCTACTATCTGAACAACTGATCTGTTTGCTGCTGTCCTGCTCTGACCCTACCCCAACCTTACTTACATTGGACAAAACCACTTGGCATTGGATCTGCTTTAATCTCCCAAACTGCACTCCAAGGCACTGAATTATTTGAGGAAGAAGGAAACCAACATAGAGCAAATCAGAGACAATGCCAACTTGCATAGCACAAGGGAAATAAAACAGAAGGGCACGTCTACCTACAAGACAGATCCCAGAAGTCTTCCAATGTCAGACAAATGCCATCCTTTTGGCATTTGGGGGCTCCCTATCCTACCTGCAATGTATCCCCCAAAGAAACAAATTCATAATTGACTCACTCACCCTTCCCATTCAGAGAAGCCTGGTAGAGAAATGGACATTACAACTGTAGGTCAGATCCATGCCGATTACCTAGGCTAATCAAATGTGTGCATGACTACCAATTATGAAAGCAGAAATGTTTCCTTTTTTTTGTAATCAAAGTTTTTTGGGGTGACAATTGTTAGTAAAGTTACATAGATTTCGGGTGTACAATTCTGTATTACATCCTCTATAAATCCCATTGTGTGTTCACCACCCGGAGTCAGTTCTCCTTCCACCACCACATATTTGATCCCCCTTACCCTCATCTCCCACCCCCCAACCCCCTTACCCTCTGGTAACCACTAAACTATTGTCTGTGTCTATGAGTTTTTGTTTCTCATTTGTTTGTCTTGTTCTTTTGCTGTTTTTGGTGTATATACCACATATCAACTGTTTCCCAGATGTTTGAGGATATGTAAGAGATGATCATGATGAACAAACAGCTGTTTCGGGAATGCAGAAAAAAATTTTACATATGTATGTGTATATATATATATATATATATATACACATACATATATACAAACATACATATATACATATATCAAAATATCTGTGTATGAGTATATATGTTTATATATATTTATATATATTTATATAAATATATTATATGAAGAGGAAGAGAAGTTTACTTAAATCTTCAAAGGAATATTCTCACAATTTTAAGAATAATTCTCTTTTATTTTTTTACATGAGAACAGGGTGCTATTCAAGGGAGTAACCAGAATATTAGGAAGTCCTTGGAAATAAGAAATTGCTACATTAAAAACTTTTAGATGCCTAGTACTAAGCCCAGGGTCCCCTGCCCCTACAAGGCTGGGATGGAACCTCGAACACAGAGCCCGCTCCCCTGGCCCCTCCCCCACCCGAACACAAAGGCCTCCACCCCGCCCCCCAGCCTTCAACGGAACTCATTTCCCGACCCCTCCCAAAGCTTCTGCCCTGCCTCAGAGCCCAACTGAGGGCATCCTCCTGGTCCTTCCTGCGAGTTTGCTGACGTACTTGGGAAAACCGCCCCTGACTCAGCTTCTGGCTGCCCTGGTCGCCTGCTCCTGCGACACTCCAAGGCCCAGCCGCCGCATTCGCGCTCGCCTCGGCCCGCACCTCCAGCCATGACGACCGCACCGCCCCCGTTTGTCAGCGAAAACTACCACCCCGAATGCGAGGCCGCCATCAACTACCAGATCTCCCTGGAGCTCTATGCCTCTCACAAGTTCGAGACCATGGCCTCTTACTTCAACTGCGAAGACGTGGCCTGGAAGCCCTTCGCCCAGTTCTTCCTGCAGCAGTCCAGCCAGGAGCTGCAGCATGCCCAGAGCCTGATGTGGCTGCAGAACCAGCGCGGGGGCCGCCTCAGCCTGCAGGATATCTACAGTCCTGACCCCAGCTGCTGGGAGAACGTCTTAACCGTCATGGAGTGCGCCTTCCACCTGAAGATGAGCGTGAACCAGAGCCTATTCGATCTGCAGCACCTGGCCACCGAGATGAAGGACGCCCACCTGTGCGACTTCCTCAAGAGTCACTACCTGTTAGAGCAAATGAAGTTCATCCAAGAGCTAGAGGACCACATCACCAACCTGCGCAAGATGGGAGCCCCGGAAACCGGCCTGGCAGAGGACCTGTGTGCTAAGCTCGCCGTGCGTGACAGCGACAAGAACTGACCTTGGACGCCTGCCCTATAGCCATTGGGTGACTTCCCCTGGTCACCATGTTTCTAATGCACATTGCAGAATTTCCCTTGCAAAACGTTTAATCGTTTCCTTCAAGTTTTGCAATTTTTCCCAATAAAGTTAATGGTTCTTCAATAAATAAAGGTCTCCGGGTGATTGGTGTGTGCAAAACTGTCACTGTCTCAGGTTTAAAACAAGTATCCCGGAGCCTCTCCAGCCGCGCATGCCCCATCCACATGCAGCCCCAGGTCTTGGGGATGGAGCGACAAGGTATTGCGTGGGTCCCAGATAAACACGGTTAATCTTTGCCTTATAAAAATACGGTGGTGTGTGCGGGTCGGCTGAGATGGGTGGTCGGGGACCCTGGTATCTGTAAGTGTGTGCTGGGTAAACCAATTAAAAACTGGTCTGAAAGCACGACTGTGTGGCCTGTGCAGGAAGAGTGAAGGGAATGGGATTGGGCAGGGATTAAAATAAAGGGGTTCTTCCCTTTATCTGAAATGGTATCGGTTAATTCTAGGTAGCAAATTGGGGGCCTTGGAAGCCAGGTTGCCAGAACACCTCTTTGGCGAGCTCACCCTGGGCTGCAGTGATAATGTACCTGTGGGTAGGGCGGGCTTTCCCATAGACGTGGGGCTGACTTTCTGTGGGCACCAATGCTGGGCGTGTATTAGAATACAGGCAGGTGAGGTTTCTAGTTCAACGGTACCAATTCTTGTTATAAAGCAACAGGGTACCAAAGGAAAAAGAAACAATAACAAATACAAAAAATTACCACCAGAGAGCTGAAAATACAAATTCTTCAATGGAGGTCAAAATTGTGCTATTTAAAGTTGAATATTAAGTAGAAGAAATCTCCCTAAATGTGAAGTCAGTTATTCTGGTTGTAATTAACCAAGTTTAGTATTTGGAAGTACTAAAAAAACTGAAAAATTCAGTTGAACCGAACATTTTGCCAATAATTCATGGCTGTTGCATCAGGACAATGCACCACCTCACACGGTACTGTCTGTGAGGGAGTTTTTAAGTCAGTAAACAAACTACAGTATTGGAAAGCCCTCCCTACTCACCTGATTTGACCCCGATGATTTCTTTGTTTAACAAAGATACAGGAAATATTGAAAGGAAGACATTTGGATGACATTCAGGATATCAAGGGTAATATGAGAACTGCTCTGATGACCATTCCAGAGAGAGTCCCAAAATTGCTTTGAAGTGTGGATTAGGCACTCACATCGGTGCATAGTTTCCCAAGAGGAATACTTCGAAGTTGACCATAGTGATATTCAGCAAAGATGTATGTAGCACTTTTTCTAGACTGAGTTCACGAACTTAATTGTCACACCTCGTACATCACTGAAAGAGAATAAAGAGCCCAGAAATAAATCCATGCCAATATGGCGATTTAATCTATGACAGTGGAAGCAAGAATTTACATTTGAGTAAAGACAGTCTATTTAATAAATCGTGCTGGGAAAACTGGAGAGACACATGCAGAAAAAATGAAGCTGGACCACCTCCTTAAACCATATACAAGAATAAATGCAAAATGGATTAAAACCTTAAATGTTAGACCAGAAACCATAAAACTCCTAGAAGAAAATATAGGAAGTAAATTTGCAGACATTATCCTTCGTAATATTTTTTTCTGATATATCTTCCTGGGCAAGGGAAGCAAAAGAAAAAAATAAACATGTGGGATTACATCAAACTAAAAGTTTTCTTACAACAAAAGAAACCATCAATAAAACAAAAAGACATCCTACAAAATGGGAGAAGATATTTTCCAATGATACATCTGATAAGGGGTTAATATCCAAAATTTATAAAAAACTCAAACAACTCAATACCAAAAAAAAACAAACAACACTATTAAAAATGGACAGAGGACATGAAGAGACCTTTCTCCAAAGAGGACACACAGATTGGCAACAGACATGAAAAAACGTTCAATCTCATTAATCACTAGAGACATGGAAAATAAAACCCACAATGAGATACCACCTCACTCCAGTCAGAAAGCCTATCATCATCAATAAATCAAAAACAAGTGCTAGCGAGGATGTGGAGAAAAGGGAACCCTCGTGCACTGTTGGTGGGATTGCAAATTGGTGTAACTATGGAAAACGGTATGGAGGTACCTCAGAAAATTGGAAATGGAACTATCTTGGGGGCAGCCAGATGGCTCAGTTGGTTAGAGAGTGAGCTCCTAACAACAAGGTTGCCAGTTCAATCCCCACATGAGATGGTGGGCTGCGCCCCCTGCAACTAAGATTGAAAACAGTGACTGGACATGGAGCTGAGCTGCGCCCTCCACAACTAGACTGAAGGACAACGACTTGACTTGGAGCTGATGGGCCCTGGAAAACCACACTGTTCACCAACATTCCCCAATAAAAAAAAAAATTAAATAAAGTAAGATAAAATAAAATAAAATGGAAATACCTCATGACCCAGCTGAAGGATTAGTCGGCAATAAAGAAGAATGAAATCTTAAGGTGCAACGACACGGATGGACGCACAGAATATTAGGCAAAGTGAAATAAGTCAGACGGGGAAAGACAAATGCCATATGATCATACTTATATGTGGAATCTAAAGAACAGAATACGTGACTAAAAAAAAGAGAGAAATAGACTCAGAGATATAGGGAAAAAAATTGATGGTTCGTAGATGGAAGGAGAGTGGGGATGTGGGAGAAGGTAAAGGGATTAGAAAGTACAAATTCTCATCGCAATATAGCCATGGAGATAGGAAATGCATTTTGGAGAATAAAATAAATAACGGTTTAAAGATTATGTAGGGTGCCAGATGGTCACTGGACTTATTAGGGAGACCACTTCACAGACTGTGTAGGTGTCTCACCACTGTGATATAAACCTGCATCTGAAGTTCAAGAATACTGAATGTCAACTATAATTACACACACATACACACACACAAACACACACACACACACACCGGGGGTGCCAAAAAATGTATACAACTGCACACTTTGGTCAGTGTTGCTCAAGAAGTAGTTTGCCATAATTAGAAGTGTCTGGATGCTGATGGTAACCATTTTGAGCACCTCTTGTAATTGCAGAAGTCAAACCTGAGTTATCTTCATCTTTTGTTATCGGTATATATTGAATACTACAATTTTAATAGGTTTTTCCTTCCTTAAATAGTGCATACACTTTTTAGCACCGTGTGTGTGTGTGTGTGTGTGTGTGTGTGTGTGTGTGTGTATACAGATAGATATATAGATAGACATAGATATTTTCACAGAATGCGGAGTACACCTTGGGAATATCGTCAATGGAATTGTAACAACTATATACAGTGTCAGAAGGGTAGTAGTTGGGGGGGTTATCGCTTTGGGAGGGCTGTCAATGTCTAACTAGTACATTGTTTTGTACACCTGAAACTTACTGAAAAATGATTTAAATCCATTTAAAATTTTTTAGACCTGTTGCATGGTCCAAAAATAAGGTCAGTCTTGGTCATTGTTCCATATGCCCTCGAAAATCATATGCTTCTAAACCAATGTTTCTAGACATTCCTCTCTTATGACTCTGTACTTTTTCTTAACATGAGGATTGTTTCTTCTTTTTCTTCCTTTCTTCTCCTGATTATAACCATAATAGTTCATTGGTTGGCTACAGAGGGTAGAAGTATGTGGCTTTTGAGTCATGTGAATGCTTAACTATTTAAAAAATGAGTATTTGTATTTCTAAAAAGGGAAAATGATATAACTGATCTATGGTGGTGGTTTGGACACAGAAACAATGATCTCAACATACTAACTGGCAAAGATAGAGATAGCTAACCAGCCATTATGAGGAAGTCCGGCGATAGAAACAGGGGACACTTCCAGACCGATAACACCAGACAATTCAAAATACCTGCAACAAAAGGGCAAGCACATACAAGGAAAGTTCAAGAACAGAGTCTGTGAATTCAAAGGATTGGAGAGGTTCTTGGGTGGACCGTGACATTAAAGAGCTGCCTTTTGAACAACTGATCTGTTTGCTGCTGTCCGGCTCTGACCCTACCCCAACTTTACTTACATTGGACAAAACCATTTGGCATTGGATGTTCTTTAATCTCCCAAATACTCCAAAACATTGAATTATTTGAGGAAGAAGAAAACCCAAAATAGAGCAAATTAGAGACAAAGCCGACCTGCACAGCAGAAGGGAAATAAAACAGAAGAACACATCTACCTACAAGAGAGATCCACAGGAGTCTTCCAAAGTGAGAGAAATTCCATGCTTTTGCCGTTTGGGAGGGTCCCTATCCTACCTGCAACCTCCATGCAATGTAATCCAAAATTACCCCCTTCATATTTCAGTCATCCACCTTCCCATTCAGAGGAGAATCCTGCTAATAAAATGGACTTCACAACTGTAGATCAGATCCATGCCAATTACCTAGGGCAATCAAATGTGCCCATTACTCTCAAATATGAAAGCACAAATATTTGCCAGATATTTGACGAAAGTGGAAGAGAACACCGTGATGAACAAGCACTTGTTTCAACAGAGAAGACAAAATTTTACATATTTATAAATATATCTACATATACATACATATATCCAAATGTGTGTGTCTGCATGTATATGTACACATATACACAAATATATATATATATTTGTATGCATGTGTGTGTGTGTGTGTATATATATATATATATATATATATGTAACATGAAAAGGAAGAGAATTTTACCAAAAACTGGAAATGAATATTCTCACAATTTTGAGAATAATTGTCTTTTATTTTTTTACATGAGATCAGGGTGCTATTAAAGGGAGTAACCAGAATAGTAGAAAGTCCTTGGAAAATAATAAATTGCTAAATTAAAACTTTTATATGCCAAGTGCTCGGCACAGAGTCCATTGCGCTCACAAGGCTGCCATGGACCCTGGAACACAGAGCCCACTCGCCTGGCCCCTCCCCCACCGGAACCACAAAGGCCTCCACCCCGCCCCCCAGCCCTCAAGGGAACTCATTTCCGGTCCCCTCCCAAAGCTTCCGCCCTGCCTCGCAGCCCAGCAGAGGGCGTCCTCCTGGTCCATCCTGGGAGTTTGCTGAGGTACCTGGGCAAACCGCCCCTGACTCAGCTTCTGGCTGCCCTGGTCGCCTGCTCCTGCGACACTCCAAGGCCCAGCCGCCGCGTTCGCCCTCGCCTGGGCCCGCACCTCCAGCCATGACGACCGCGCCGCCCCCGTTTGTCAGCGAAAACTACCACCCCGAATGCGAGGCCGCCATCAACTACCAGATCTCCCTGGAGCTCTATGCCTCTCACAAGTTCGAGACCATGGCCTCTTACTTCAACTGCGAAGACGTGGCCTGGAAGCCCTTCTCCCAGTTCTTCCTGCAGCAGTCCAGCCTGGAGCTTCAGCATGCCCAGAGCCTGATGTGGCTGCAGAACCAGCGCGGGGGCCGCCTCAGCCTGCAGGATATCTACAGTCCTGACCCCAGCTGCTGGGAGAACGCCTTAACCGTCATGGAGTGCGCCTTCCACCTGAAGATGAGCGTGAACCAGAGCCTATTCGATCTGCACCAGCTGGCCACCGAGATGAAGGACGCCCACCTGTGCGACTTCCTCAAGAGTCACTACCTGTTAGAGCAAATGAAGTTCATCCAAGAGCTAGAGGACCACATCACCAACCTGCGCAAGATGGGAGCCCCGGAAACCGGCCTGGCAGAGGACCTGTGTGCTAAGCTCACCATGCGTGACAGCAACAAGAACTGACCTTGGACTGCCTGCCCTATAGCCATTGGGTGACTTCCCCTGGTCACCATGTTTCGAATGCACATTGCAGAATTTCCATTGCAAAACGTTTAATCTTTTCCTTCAGGTTGTACCATTTTTTCCAATAAAGTTAATGGTTCTTGATTCAAATAAATAATGGTGTCTGGGTGATTGGTGTGTGCAAAACCGTCACCTTCTCAGGATTAAGACAAGTGTCCGGGAGCCTCTCCAGCCACTCTTGCCCCATCCACATGCAGCTCCGGATCTCCGTGGATGGAGCGAGGAGGTATTTCGTGGGTCCCAGATAAATACAGTTAATGTTTGCCTTATAAACACAGTGGTATGTGGGGGTGCGCTGAGATGGGTGGCCTGGGGCCCTGGTATCTGTAAGTGTGTGCACGGTAAAGCGATTAAAAAATGGTCTGAAATCACGACTGTGGTGGCCTGTGGAAGAAGAGTGAAGAGAATGGGATTGGACAGGGATTAAAATAAAGGGGTTCTTCCCTTTATCTGAAATGGTATCAGTTAATTCTAGGTAGCAAATTGGGGGCCTTGGAAGCCAGCTTGCCAGAACACCTCTTTGGCGAGCTCACCCTGGGCTGCAGTGATAATGTACCTGTGGGTAGGGCCGGCTTTCCCATAGACGTGGGGCTGACTTTCTGTGGGCACCAATGCTGGGCGTGTGTTAGAATACAGGCAGGTGAGATTTCTAGTTCATTGGTACCAATTCTTGTCATAAAGCAACAGGGTGCCAGAAAAAATAAATAAATACAAAAAATTACCACCAAAGGGCTCAAAATACAAATTCGTGGATGGAGGTCAAAATTGTGATATTGAATATTGAATATTAAGTAGAAGAAATCCCCCTGAATGTTAAATCAGTTATTCTGGCTGCTTTGGAGAATGTCGAGGGTGGAGAGTGGAACCTGAAAGAGCAGATAGGAGATAACAGAGCTGGTCCAGGTGAGAGACAAAGGGTGTGAACTGGAGTGGAGGCTGTAGAAATGGAGAGACATAGACAAATTCTAGACAGATTTGGATGAATAAACAAGATTTTCTTAAAGGACCAGAGGTGACTAGTGGGACTTGAGAAAAGTAATGCATGTTCTGGTATTTGGACTTAAACACCCGGGTTGAAAGAGTTGCTATTTATTAATCTGGGGACATATACGGGGGAACACGAGCAGTGGGGTAGGCGTGGCCTGTAAAATCTGAGGTGCCCATTAGATGTCCAAGTGGAAATGTCATGCAGAGAGCCGAAAAAAAATGAATCTTGAGCTCAGTTGGGATGTCACCTTTGGAAATACACATGTGGGACACATCAGCTATAGGGGGCATTGATGTCACGGGACTGGCTAAGCTCACCCTAAAGAGAGTAGAGAGACACAGCATGGCCCAGCCAGCCCCAAGCCCAAGGAACCTAACATTAGAGGATGGGTTGAGGTGTTGGAACAGGCAGGGGGCTCCTGGCCCCACCTGGACCATGACCTCATTCCAGACCACAGCCAGCTGTGTCTGCTCAGAGTGTTTCTCCAAATCAGCCTGTTCTTAAACTCTGTGTGCCCTCTGGTTTCTCCTTGCAAGATGTGGAGAGGAGTTAAACCATTACCTTGTCTTCATGGCTATGGGTAGAAAGAAATTATTTCTCAGTTACAAAAATGAAAAGATTCCTTAAGGAAATGGTAGATCTACTTATTGTTTTTTTCCTCTTCCCCTTTAAAAACTCAGCCTCTCTCACATCCACACTGATGTGATGAACCCCTATGGGCCCCTGTAAACCCTCCGGTTGTCCCTCAATGGGAAAAGAAGTCAAAACAGGTTTCTTCTCTACCCTGTGCAGTTACAAAAAAGATAAAAGTTAAAAAGTTACAGACAGTAGTTTGGTGGTTACCACTGGGTAAGGGGGAGGGGGGAGGTAAATGAGGGTAATTGGAGTCAAAATATGGTGATGGAAGGAGAATTAACTGTTGCTTTTAAACACACAATGTGATATACGGATGATGTATTACAGAAGTGTACACTTGAAACCTATGTAGTTTTACTAACCATTATCACCCTTATAAAGTTGAACAAAAACAAACAAACAAACCGTTGGGGGGCGAATAGCTGAGTTGGTTAGAGCGTGGTGCTGATAACACCAAGTTTTCTGGGTCAATCCCCACATGGGCAACTGTGAGCTGTGCCCACCTTAAATTAAAAAAAGTGCATCCAGCCTTTTTTAGATAGGCTATTCGAAAATTCATTGACTACATTTAAAAAGTGATAGTACGCTACTAAACAAAAATTGTTTTTAAAATTACAGATTTGCATCCCTTATCACAGACACATGGCTAGCTTGAGTCTATGTAAAGTTTGCAAATTGATTTTAACATTTACTAATATAGAGACAAGCTAAGCTACACAGTAGCAATTAATTACCTTTCACATTTGCCGTGATTTAACTTTAATACTTGCTTTTCAATGAGGATTATGTCCCTTTAGTTTAGTTTCCAGAAAATGCTCTTGCCCCTTTCCTCCTCTTAGTCAAACTTGACCTTTTCATTCTCTTTCTCTACTGTGAGGACCACTCCTCTCTCTGACTTCTTCTGAGATATATAAATTATCGTTCTCCTCTAGATATGAGGAAGCACAGGGCGAGCATCTATAATATGTGTTTATAACTGTAAACTGACTGACAATCCTCCTTCTTTCCTGTATTGGAGAGGCAGTTTGCTGTAGTGTTTTCTGAACCTCACATTGCCTGGGTTCACATACCAGTTTAGCCACTTACTAAACTGGGTGAATTTCCGCATCTTATTTAACCTCTCTGGGCCTCAGTCTCTTGACACATAAAATAGAGATAATACAATTGTTAATACCTTTGGTTGCCGAGGAGAGTAAATGAGTTAATATTTTCTAAACGTTTACAACTGTGCCCGGCACATACACTACATATATTATTTGTAAGCTGACATTTATTGTCATCATCAACTCCGGATTGCTGTATGGGGTTTATGTTTCAGGGAGAAGATTTCATGTCTATACTTTGCCACTAGAGGTCTCTCTTGCATTTCCACCCACGTTGACGCCCTACCCATTGAGAAGGAGAAATCCTTCATAGCTGCTTGGTTGCCAGGTGCTGCCAGGACCCAGGAGGGTAGCTGGCTGTTTGCTGCACACTCAGGCCCCAGACTGGAGGCGAGTTTTCCAGTGACAAGTTTCCCTGGTAATCCCAGGGCCATTATGCTTCAACCGGCTTTTCTTTGAAATCGCTCCCTACAACGCTTTTTGTTTCTTCTTCCCAAGCCCAAATGCCTAAGCCTCCTCTTTCCCGCAGGAACTACATCCGACTCCTCAGAGGTGGGAAAGAGTGAACAGATAAAGTGCTAATCCTGATCCCACCATCATCTGCATGCTCGGACCTGAAAAGGAGAGGGAGGAGTCGGGGTGCTGAGGAATGGGAGGAGGGGACCGCCTTCGGCCACTGAGAAAATAATCATTACAATCCGTAAATCACTATGTGAGATTCGCATGGAGATTCTCAAGCTTTGCTGTACATTAGAAGCAGCTGCAGACCTTCTAAAACTCTCCTCGGTATGGACACAACCCGGGCCAATGACATCAGTCTCGGGGGCAGGACGTAGGCTTCCCTGGCAATTACAATCTGCCTCTCAAAGTGTGTTTTGTGAACCAGCCTCTTCAGCCTCTCCTGAGAGCTGGTTACAAGCACAATAGTCTTAAGGCCCACCCCAGACCTACTGAACCAGGATGTACATTTCACAGGACCCCAGGTGATGAATATGCACAGAGAGTTCTGAGAAGCACCCTTTAGCACTCTGGTTGTTACAGGGGCCTGCACTTTGGAATCACGTGGGGTGTCTGAAAATAACACCCATGCCTCCATTTTAATAACTCACTGGGCCATACCCCTGGGTAAGTACTGAACCAAACATCATAAAAACGTACTCCAACAGCAACAAGAACAATTTTTGAAATAATTGTTGTATTTTTCAATTAGTTGACATAGAGTATTAGTTTCAGGTAAATAACACTGCGATTAGAAGTTTATATCACTTACCAAGTGATCGCACCAATACATCTAGTACCCATCTGACACAGGAGATACATATTACCAAATAATTGACTATATTCCTTATGCCATACCTTACAACCCCATGATTCTTTTGTAAGTACCAATCTATACTTCCTAATCTCTCCACCCCTTCACCCGTCTGCCCAACCCCTCCATCTGGCAACCATCCAAATGTTCTCTATATTATGTGTCTATTTCTGTTTTGTTTGTTTGGTTATTGTAGGGAACAATTATCAAACTTGCAAATATCCAGGGGCCAGCCCAGTGGCTCAGACGGTTGGAGCTCCGTGCTCCTAACACCGCCGGAGGCTGCCAGCTTGATTCCCACATGGGCCGGTGGGCTCTCAACCACAAGGCTGCTGGTTTGATTCGTCCACTCCTGCAAGGGATGGTGGCCTGCGCCCCTGCGACTAATATTGAACAGGGAACCTTGAGCTGAGCTGCCGCTGAGCTCCCGGATGGCTCAGTTGGTTGGAGCGTGTCCCCTCTACCACAAGGTTGCCGGTTCAACTCCCGCAAGGGATGGTGGGCTGTGCCCCCTGCAACTAACAACAGCAACTGGACCTGGAGCTGAGCTGCCCCCTCCACGACTAAGACTGAAAGGACAACAACTTCACTTAGAAAAAGTCCTGGAAGTACACACTGTTCCCCAATAAAGTCCTGTGCCCCTTCCCCAATAACGTCTTTAAATAAACAAACAAACTTGCAAATATCCAAAGAGATTTGGAAACTTCTCATTTGGTGCTATACACAGGCTCGCTCACTCTCTCTCTCTCTCCTCACCCTTCTCTCTCTTTCTGAAAATATTTACTCACTGTCGTGCAGAGGACCCTGCTCCCTACGCCATGTGTCGTGTGGGGTCTCATGCGGGGTCTCCTGCCGACTACGCCATGTGTCATGGAGGAGACCCTGCTTGCTGCGCCATGTGTCGTGCGGGGTCTCTGGTTCCGCTCCCCACATAAGAACGCAGGACATGGTGAGGCCAAACAGGAACACCCATGGAGCCATAGGTAGGGAAGTCATACCACTATACTCTCGCTGGCGGCTGGGTTGGAGACACAGGAAGCAGGAGCCACACAATTCTCAACCCTCACTGCGCCGCTTGCAGGCTCAGCCACCATCTCCTTGCTAGCTTCCCCTTTCTTTTTCTGCTAGCCTAGCCACGGCAGTTATATTAGTGCCCAATGGCTCACTGGTTACAGCTGACGGCCAACTAGCCACAGCTGCTGGCCATTTGATCACAGTCGATGGCCATTTACTACCTGAGCCAGCACCTTTCTATGTGAGGCCAAGAGCCTGGAAACTGATTTTTGGGGCTCTGTCCCCACACTCACAAATTAGTTTGTCTTTTTTTTAAGTTTATTGGGATGTCAACAATTAGTAAAGTTGCATAGGTTTCAAGTGTACTATTCTGTAATACATCATCTATACATCACTGTGTGGACAGAGTCCCAGAGAGCAGTTTCCAGGCTCTCAGCCTCACGTGGAAAGTTGCTGACTTGGGTAGTAGATGGCCATCAGCTGTGACTGGCTGGCCATCAGCTGTTACCGGTTAGCCATTAGTCAGTGATATAACTGCCGTGGCTGAGCTAGCAAGCGCGGATTGCAGTTAGCAAGTGAGTTGGGTTGGCAGAGAATTGGACGGCAGGTTGCGTATCCTGTGACTCTTGCTTCCTGTGTCTCCAACCCAGCTGCCAGTGAGAATATAGTGGTATGACTCCCCTATCTATGGCTCCGTGGGTGTTCCTTTTTGGCCTTACCGTATCCTGCGTTCTTGTGTGGGGAGCGGGACCAGAGATGCCACATGACACTCTGAATTACAATCACATTTTGTGTTAACCACCCAGAGTCAGTTCTCTTCAATCACCATATATTTGATCCCGTTTATCCTTATCTCCCACCCCTCTCACCCTTTACCTCTGCTGACCACTATATTATTGTGGAAGTTATGACATTTTGTTTCTTAGTTTGTCTTGTTCCTTCGTTGCTCTCAGTTTTGTATCCCACATATCGCTGAAATCGTATGGCTCTTGACTTTTTCAGTGTGACTTATTTCGCTTACCATAATATCTCAACATCCATCCAAGTTTTTGCATGGCACAATCTCATCTTTTCTTATTGCAGAATAGTATTCCATTGTGGATATGTACCACATCTTCTTTATCCGATCAGCTATCGATGGATACTTTGGTTGTTTCCATGTCTTGGCCACCATTAATGAAGCTGCAGTGAACATCGGAGCACATGTATCTTTACAGATAAATGTTCTCAGATATTTGCTGTAGATACCTGGGAGAGGGATTGCTGGGTCATACGGTAATTCTACTCTTAAGTTTTTGAGGAACCTCCACACTGCCTTCCATAGCGGCTGCACCAATATACTTTCCACCAACAGTGTGTGAGGGTTCTTTGTTCTCCACAACCCCTCCAACACTTGTTACTATTTGTCTTGTTGATACAAACCAGCTTGTCTTATACCACAGGTTGTCAAACTGTGGCCTGCAAGCCAAATCAGGGCCATATCTGTTGTTTTATTTGTGGAAACTTGGTTAGACTTTATTTTTTATTACAGTTTTAGGTGCTGACTGTCACTGAGAGAAAGTCACAGAGATTTCCCTCATAACCCCTTCACCCCCACGCCCACACTCTATGCCACTGTGAACGACCAGTACCAGTGTGGTCAATTTGTTACAACTCACGAACCTACATTTGTACGTCATAATCACCCAAAGGCCATAGTTTAAGTTAGGTTTCATTCCTTGTGAACTGCCTATGGTAGTCCTATTTTTCATTTTTTAGGAACCTCCACTCTGTTTTCCAATTTTACATTCCCATCAACAGTGCACGAGGGTTCCCTTTTCTGCACATCTTGGCCAACACTTGTCCCTTCCTGTCATTTTGACAACAGGTGTGAGGGAATATCCTATGGTGGTTTTGAGTTGCATTTCCCTGATGATTATTGATGTTGCATACCTTGTCATGTACCTGTTAGTCATCTGTATGTCTTTTTTGGAGAAACGTCTGTTCAGATCCTCTGCCCATTTTTCAATTGGATTGTTTGTTTTTCTTATTGACCTGTCTGACTTCTTCATATATTTTGGATAGTAACCCTTTGTCAGCTCGATGATTTGCAAATATTTTCTCACATTCAATGGGTTGCCTTTTTCTTTAGTTGATGGTTTCCTTTGTTGTGCAGAGCTTTTTAGTTTGATGTAGTCCCACTTGTTTATTTTTGCTTTTTTTCCCTTGGCTTTTGGTGTCAAATCCAAAACACCATTGCCAAGACCTGTGTTAGGGAGCTTACCGCCTATGTTTTCTTCCAGGAGTTTTATGGTTTCAAGTCCTACATTTAAACCTTTACTCCACTTTCAGTTGATTTTTGTATATGGTGTAAGGTAGTGGTCCAATCTCATTCTTTTGCATGTGGCTGTCCAGTTTTCCCAATGCCATTTACTGAAGAGACTGTTCTTTACCCACTGTATACCCCCATAATCATGGCTCCTTTGTTATAAATAATTGACCACATATGTGTGAGTTTACTTCTGGGCTCTCTGTTCTGTTCCAGTGATCTATGTGTCTGTTTTTATGCCAATGCCATATGTTTTGATTACTGTGTCCATCTTTTTGTCTTTTCCGGAATGTCATATGTTTGGATTTATTCAGTGTGTAGCCTTTTCAGACTGGCTTCTTTCACGTAGTAATACACATTTATGTTGCCTCCATGTCTTTTCATGGCTTGGTATTTCTTTCCTTTCAGAGCTCATTAATATTCCGTTGTCTGCATACACCACAATTGATTTATCCATCCACCTACCGAAGGACACTTGGTTCCTCACAAGGTTTACCCATTGTGCTTGAAGCTTCCATAAACATCTGCATGCAGGTCTTTTGCGTGGACATAAGCTTTCAACTGCTTTGGATAATACCAAGGAGCATGACTGCTGGGTCAGATGGTAAGAGTGTGTTGATTTATGTAAGAAACCACCTGACTGTCTTCCAGATTGGCTGCACAAATCTGCACGCCCAGCAGCAATAAATGAGAAATCCCTTTGCTCCATATCCTGGTCAGCACGAGGTGTGGTCAGTACGCTGAACTATGGCCATTCTCATAGCGATGTAGCAGAATCTCATTGTTCCCGTTTGCATTTCTCCAATGACATGTGAGATGGGGCATCTTTTCATGTGCTTGTTTTAAATGTTTGTATCTACTTCTCTGAAGCGTCTGTTAAGGTCTTTGGACTGTTTTGAAAACCAGGCTGTTTGTTTTCTTATTGTTCAGTTGTTTGTTTGTTTTTTGGATATTTTTAAATTAAAGTTTCTTGGGGTGACAATTGTTAGTAAAGTTACATAGAATTCAGGTGTACAATTCTGTAATACATCATCTATATATCACGCTGTGTGTTCACCACCCAGAGTCAGTTCTCTTTCCATCACCATATATTTGATCCGTTATTGTTGAGTTTTAAGAGTTTGTTCCATTAATCTTGGACTATTTGTTCAACAGTACCACACTGTCTTGACTACTATGGCTTTGCAGCCAGTCTTGAACTCGGGTAGTGTCCGTTCTCCTGTTTTATTCTTCTCCATTAATATTATGTTGGTTATACTGCGTCTTTTGCCTCTCCGTACCAACTTTAGAATAATTTTGCTGATATCCACAAAAGAACTTGCTGTGATTTTTGCTAATTGCTTTTGTGATGAAATTTTACTGGAGCTGAGCCATGACCAATTATTTACATATATCGTATAGCTGGGTGTGCACTACAAAGGTAGTTAGTAGGTGAGAGACACACACACACACACACACAGAGAGAGAGAGAGAGAGAGAGAGAGAGTCAGTATGTCCCACAAAGCCTAATGTATTTACTAGTATGTCTTTCACAGAAATGTTTGCTGGCCTTTGTCTATACTACACATCCAAAATTCACCTAAAACTGCCAAGTATTTTTAACATTTAAATTTTTGTGTATGTCCAAATGTGCACTGCAGTTTTGCCATCAATTTCTCTCTACCACCAAAATCCTTGGGTAGAAAAGAAAGCAATTACTTGAATGAATTGAGTCTTAGGTACTAATGATTTAATCCAGCATCTCAGTAAAGAGAGTATGACAGACACTCTTGATCGCTCATCCACAGCCATCTCATCCGTCTTACTTACTAAATGAACACTGGATTTTTGTGAATGACAATGTGTCCGCTCCCTTGGCACAAATCATAATCAGTCTGAATTAAGTCTTCTTCCTGTTTCAAGATGCTTCTTTTTGTAGTCTCTTAAGCTGATAGGGTTGCTCACATGACTGAGTTTTGAACTCGGATAAAAACAGAAATATGCTGGATTTCTTATAAAATTAGACATGCTGGATAAAGTAATGACATTTCTGAAAAGAAATCAATTTGCCCCATTTTGTCATTCTGTTTGTGATGTGGGTCTGAGGATGTGATGCCAGACGCTGGGGCAGCCACCTTGCCACCATGAGGATGAGGGCAACAGCTTTGCAGAACCCAGTGTAGAGCCCTATTATAATTGAGCCAGAGATATAAACTATGACATTTCGTCTGCACCCCACTGTTTACTTCCTGATAAGTAAACACAGTTAGCCTTAATGCTCAAGGTACTTTGTGAACATACTGTTACTTATGTTTCTTGGGTCTAACAGATATAAAAAGACCACAAGGAGAACGCACTTTTCACTGTCATTCAAAATGAAACTCATCTTTCCCCGTTTTTAAATACTCCCTTCTTTATAAGTACCAAGTGTGCTATATGTGAGGTATTTCCACCGTGTTTATAGATACCCAGTGTGTACCAAGCATGTACTGTATGTGAGGTATTGTTTTTTGTTCTTTCCAGACACTGTCTGTGTCATTCACACACGCCTGTGAGATATGGATCTTCCTTAATTTACATCTGAGAAAGTGATTTCAGAGTAGTACCAGTGTCTGAAACCGCTCAGCTAGTAAGTGAAGGCGTCTTTCCTCTGTAGTGGATCTTGAACAGAGCCTCACAGACAGAACTTAATGAGTGTTTGTTGGTGAATTCAATTTAACCACATTGTCTCCCCTGAGGGAGTGTAAAATCCCTTGTTTTGAATGCTCTCTTCATGTTATTTCACTCCTGGGTGATAGATAAGAAGCCATCATTAGAACTTGAAGCCCAACCATAGACCTTAAAGCTGACCCACTGGCCTCTCCCTGGGGCCAGTCCCCAGTCAGAGCAGACATGCTTCACCCTTGCTTTATTCAGGGTCCTCAACATCTTAGCTTTGTCCCAGATCATAAAACACTTCTTGACTTAGGACAAATTCTTCCTTCCCTCTGCTTGATTTGGATTTATTTTGTTCCTCATTCCTTTAGTTCCTTAAGGTGGGAAGTTAGATAATTTATTTGAGACTTTCCTTCTTTTCTAATATAAGGATTTTAGTGCTATAAATTTGCATCTAAGCACTGGTTGAGCTGTATCCTATGAATCTGCATATCTTATGTTTGGCTCACATTCAGTTCCAAATAATCTTTCACACCCCCTTGATCTTCAATTTGACCCATGGATTTTTGAGAAGTGTATTGTATTCTTTGCTTCCAAATATTTGGGGGTTTTCACATATCTTGCCCTTAATGATGTCTACTTTAAGTCCATTTTGGTCAGAGAGCATATCTTGCATGCTTTGAATGCATTTAAATTTATTGAGACTGATTGCATGGCACAGAATAAGGTCTGTCTTGGTGCCCTCAAATATCGTATGCTTTTAAACAATAAGTTTCTAAACATTCTTATGTCTTTACTTTTCCTTAACTTAAGGATACTTTCTTCTCTTTCTCCTCTCTCTTCTCCCGATTATAAAATAATACTTCATTGGTTGCCTACAGAGGGTAGAAGTATGTGGCTTTTGAGTCATGTGAACACATTAACTATTTAAAAAATAAGTATCTGCATTTCTAAAAAGTGAAAAATGATATAACTGAACTATGGTGGTGGTTTAGACACAGAAAGACTGATCTCCTCACACCCAAACTGGAGAGGATAGAGATAGCAAACCAGCCATTATGAGGAAGTATCGGCTATACAAACGGGACACTTCCAGACCGATAAAACCAGAGAATTTAAAATACCTGCAACACAAGGGCAAGTGCATACAAGGAAAGTTCAAGAACAGACTCTGTGAATTCAAACGACTGTAGAGGGTCCTGGGTGGACTGTGACATGCAAGAGCTACCAGTTGAAAAAACCTATGTGTTGGCTACTGTCCTGCTCTGACCCTACCCCAACCTTACTTACATTGGACAAAACCATTTGGCATTGGATCCGCTTTAATCTCCCAAACCACACTGCAGGGTACTGAATTATTTGAGGAAGAAGGAAACCAAAATAGAGCAAATCAGAGACAATGCCGACTTGCATAGCACAAAGGAAAGAAAACGGAAGTATACATCTACCTACAAGACAGATCCCCAGAAGTCTTCCAATGTTAGTGAAATGCCATGCTTTTGGCATTTGGGAGGGTCCCTCTCCTACCTGCAAGCTCCATAAAATGCACCAACAAAGGAAACCACTGCATAACTCACACACTTCAAATTCCATTCGGAGGACAAGCCTACCAGACAAATGGACATTACCACTGTAGATCACATCCATGCCAATTACTTATACTAATCAAATGGGCCCATTACTCCCAAATAGGAAATCACAGATGCTTGTTGCTTGCAAGATATTTGAGCAAAGTGTAAGAGAAGATCATGATGAAGAAACAGAGGAATTTTAGGAGGAAAAAATATCTGTCTCTATATCTATATCTATGTATATATGGTTGGTACAAAGGTAATTGCAGTTTTTAAAATTATTTTTAACCTTTTAAACCGCAATTACTTTTGCACCAACCAAATACATATGTGTGTGTGTGTGTGGTGTGGTGTGTGTATGGCAATATATGGCAGCCAAAAACATGAATATACAATTTAAGAATGGAAAGAACTGTATTAAAATTATGCTGATGGTAACCATTTTGAACACCTCCTATAAATGCAGAAGTCAATCATGACTTGTAGTAATCTTTTGTTATCAGTCTATACGGGGTATTACAATTTTAATACAGTTTTTTCCTTTCGTAAAAGGTGTATACATTTTCTGGCACCCTCTGTGTGTGTGTGTGTTGTGTGTGTGTGTGTGTATATGGCAATATATGGCAGCCAAAAACATGAATATACAATTTAAGAATGGAAAGAACTGTAAAAATTATGCTGATGGTAACCATTTTGAACACCTCCTATAAATGCAGAAGTCAATCATGACTTGTAGTAATCTTTTGTTATCAGTCTATACGGGGTATTACAATTTTAATACAGTTTTTTCCTTTCGTAAAGGTGTATACATTTTCTGGCACCCTCTGTGTGTGTGTGTGTGTGGTGTGTGTGTTCTTTATACATATGTATATTCTTTATATATATATTCTTCCCTACAATATATTCTTCTCCACATATATATACATCATATATATATATGTATACACACACACACACACACACACACACACACATATATATTCTTACCTACATACACCAGGAAAAACTAGAGAACTTTACCAAAAATCTAAATTATAATATTCTCACAATTTTTGGTAAATTTTCTTTTTTTTATGAGAAGAGCTTGCATTTAAAGGGAGTAACCAGAATAGTAGAAAAGCGTTGGAAAATAGAAAATCGCTACATTGAAAACTTTTAGATGCCAAGTGCTCCGCACAGAGTGCATTGCACTCACAAGGCTGGGATGGACCCTGGAACACAGAGCCCGCTCCCCTGGCCCCCCCCCCACCCGAACCACAAAGGCCTCCACCCCGCCCCCCAGCCCTCAAGGGAACTCATTTCCGGTCCCCTCCCACACCTTCCACCCAGCCACCCAGCCCAGCAGAGGGCATCCTCCTGCTCCATCCTGGGAGTTTGCTGAGGTACCTGGGAAAACTGCAGCGGACTCAGCTTCTGGCTGCCCTGGTCGCCTGCTCCTGCGACACTCCAAGGCCCAGCCGCCGCGTTCGCCCTCGCCTCGGCCCGCACCTCCAGCCATGACGACCGCGCCGCCCTCGTACGTGCGCCAGAACTACTACCCCGAATGCGAGGCCGCCATCAACAACCAGATCGTCCTGGAGCTCTACGCCTCCTACGTGTATGAGTCCATGGCCTCCTATTTCAGCAGCCACGAGGTGGCCTTGAAGCGCTTCGCCGGGTTCTTCCTGCAGCAGTCCAGCCAGGAGAGGAAGCACGCGGAGAGGCTGATGGAGCTGCAGAACCAGCGCGGGGGCCACCTCCGCCTGCGCGACATCAGCAGGCCTGACCGCAACCGCTGGGAGAACGGCCTGAAGGCCATGGAGTGCGCCTTGCACCTGGAGAGGAGCGTGAACCAGAGCCTGCTCGACCTGCACCAGCTGGCCACCGAGAACAAGGACGCCCACCTGTGCGCCTTCCTGAGCAGTCACTGCCTGCAGGGGCAGGTGGAGTTCATCAAAGAGCTGGGGGACCACATCACCAAGCTGCGCAAGATGGGAGCCCCGGAATCCGGCTTGGCAGACTACCTCTTTGACAAGCTCACCCTGGGCGACAGTGACAAAAAGAACTGAGTTTGGACTGCCTGCCCTATAGCCACTGGGTGACTTCCCCTGGTCACCATGCCGACCAGGCACATTGCAGTATTTCCCTTGCAAAACGTTAACCTTTACCTTCAAGTTTTGCCATTTTTTTCCCAATAAAGTTAATGGTTCTTGAATAAATAAAGGTCTCTGGATGATTGTTGTGTGCAAAACCGTCACCTTCTCGGGTTTGAAACAAGTGTCCAGGAGCCTCTCCAGCCACGCATGCCCCATCCACATGCAGCTCCGGATCTCCGTGGATGGAGGGAGAAGGTATTGCGTGGGACCCAGATAAACCCGGTTAATCTTTGCCTTATAAACACGGTGGTATGTGGGGGTGCGCTGAGATGGGTGGCCTGGGGCCCTGGTATCTGTAAGTGTGTGCTCGGTAAACAGATTAAAAAATGGTCTGAAATCACGACTGTGGTGGCCTGTGGATGAAGACAGAAGGGAATGTGATTGGGCAGGGATTAAAATAAAGGGGTCTTCCCTTTATCTGAAATGGTATGGGTTAATTCTAGGTAGCAAATTGGGGGCCTTGGAAGCCAGCTTGCCAGAACACCTCTTTGGCGAGCTCACCCTGGGCTGCAGTGATAATGTACCTGTGGGTAGGGCGGGCTTTCCCATAGACGTGGGGCTGACTTTCTGTGGCCACCAATGCTGGGCGTGTATTAGAATACAGGCAGGTGAGGTTTCTAGTTCAACGGTTCCAATTCTTGCTATAAAGCAACAGGGTACGAAAATAACAATAACAAATAGGAGAAATTATCACCAGAGGGCTAAACATACGAAATCGTGGATGGAGGTCAAATTTCTGATATTGAACAGTGAAGATTACGTATAATAAACCCCCCCGAATGTTAAGTCAGTGATTCTGGATGCTTTCAAGAATGTAGATGGTGGAGAGGGGAAGCTGAAAGAGTAGTTAGGAGATAATACAGCTGGTGCA